>NC_053164.1:81164056-81171556 GCF_016835505.1 Polypterus senegalus | reverse complement strand
GCTATGCGCGCGCCAGCTGCTCGACTTTGCAGGGCAGGAGACCACAGTTTTGCAGACACGTTCATGATATCAAAAGTCTCAGCGCTCTTTGGAGGTCATTCATATATTATATATATATATATATATATATCAAAATACCGCCCTCGCAGCGGAGAAGTAGTGTGTTAAAGAAGTAATGAAAAGAAAAGGAAACATTTTAATAATAACGTAACATGATTGACATTGTCATGAGTGTTGCTGTCATATATATGCCTGCCTAAATAAGTCACCCTCGCTTTGCTCTTACTTTATTTACCGTTCATTTAATCACGGCTAGTGGCGGAAAAATTATAAAATGGAAGGAGGATGGCTTTACCAAAACAATTATTGATGGCGAATCGATTATTCATAAAGCTTGAATTGGTGATGTTTTTCTGTGTTAACCTCATATTTTTCATACTTCTTCTCAAACTAAGGTGGTGCGAGGGTAAAATGAATCGGGATGCGCTGATCAAAGTAATCGGTGTACCAGGAAATCATGCATTGACAAAAGCTCCCCTGTGCTTGTAATGCAAAGTGTGATTAAATGCATTATTTTTAACGCGTTATGGAGCACATGCATCGAAGCTTCTCAGCTGTGCTTGTGCTAAGAAAAGGAAAGATTTTAAAAATAACGTAACACGATTGTCAATGTAACCTTTTGTAAGTAGTGCCTGGAGGATTCAGTGTGGAGAAACTCTATAGAGACAGCGTGTGTATTAACTTGTGGATTTTTCTGTGAGTATTTGGTGGCAGTCTGACCAAGTTGCTTCGGAAGACGGCGTTAGCTGCAGAGCTCAGCTCAGAGCCAAATGAGATGAATGGGAGGGAGATGATGACGTGACTCCCCCACCCGCCTTAACTGTCAATCCCCCACAAACACAGTCTCTCGGAATTTGCATAAGCACACCCCTTCACCTACAATTTTAACTTAGTTATAAAGTGATCAAAACTCTCGTTTATATCCCGTCCTCTCATTAAACTTGTATCCCGCATTACCTGTGGGCATGTGAAACGCCAGCGGTAGCCTGTCTATGAACTTAATTTAAAGTTTAGGTTTACACCTTGCTTTCTTTCCGAGGTAGCAGCAGTCATGAATATGGTAGTATATGTCACTCGCTCGCTTCTTATTGTTTCGCTGCCTTCTCAATTATATAATGCATGTTTTCTTAAGGGCTTTTTTGGTGGTCTTCCTGGTTTTCTACGCACTGCGTTGACAGTCAGTTCACGTGATTACGTGAGAGGCGTGATGATGTCACACGAAACTCCCCCCCCACGTCATTCCAGCTCAACTCCATTACAGTTAATGGAGAAAAATACCTTCCAGTTATGACCATTAGGCGTAGAATTTCGAAATGAAACCTGCCCAACTTTTGTAAGTAAGCTGTAAGGAATGAGCCTGCCAAATTTCAGCCTTCTACCTACACGGGAAGTTGGAGAATTAGTGATGAGTGAGTGAGTGAGTGAGTGAGTGAGTGAGTGAGTGAGTGAGGGCTTTGCCTTTTATTAGTATAGATAAATAAAGCGTCAATTTGACTCAACATATTCATAAAATACAACATTATCATAGGCATCATATTTTCAGATTCACAGTGAATGATGATGATGTTTAATTATTTTTTTACGTAGATTACGGATGTTTGAGTGTTTTGACAAAGGAGAACTCCAGAAGATTACTTGGCCATGTAAACACAGACTTTTAAGATTCCAGGTTTCTGCCTTAACTGGGTTATTCATCTTAATCTGGTTATGTGTGTGGATCAAAAGACATTCTTTGAAACAAGCACACAAGAAGGGAAGCATTTGGTAAAGAACAACTGAAGAAACAGCTCTTTTTCTGATAACATCAGGCACCTTCAATATTCAAGATCTTTGAAATGCTGCTTTTGGATGTGGTGGGCATTAATCAATAAAAATAACTTGGGTGTAATCAGGATAAATGAAATAAATAACACCTTAAAGTTAATAAAAATAACAAGTAATGTGGGTAAAAGTACTAAAATAGCCAGGAGACTGGCACACAAAAAAAGTAAAATGTAATAAACAAGAGACTAGGCAAAGGTCCAGTGGTCATGTAGTTAAATGTTGAATCCACTTTACTAGTCAAAAAAAAAACAAAAAAACACCTCAAATATAAATTGAACTTGAAAACAGCCACAACTATTAGTTAGAAGACATACACAAAGATGCCTAGTAAGACAGAAGGCCTTAACCAGAACGTTACAGCCATCATCTTAACATGCATACTGTGTGTAATGCACCTTGTAATAAAATGCCGTTTTAGTTTGCCAGTTTATCAATTATGGACACCGCAGCTTTTATTGTACAAACTTCCATTTAGTCTGTTAAAATGTCTTTTGCGGAGTCTTGATGATTCCTTTCACAGACAGTGCATCTTCTTTATCAGTTATCCTGACACTAGTCTTCAATAAACACCATATTTTAAAATTATTATTTGCTGTGGCAAATGTGTTTAAATTTGTCTTTATAATAATATTCATGGAAATTGTACAGAGCAAGAACTTTTAGATGATATATGCAGACAGGAATGAAGGAGACAAGAGCTACTTCAAGTGATTCAGTTCCAGAGTTTATTGTTGGAGACAGAGAACTTCATTCTGTCATCAAAGAGTGTCTTATGCCTTTGTATAACTAGACTACACGATTTCCATTCAACACTCTTTCTTTTTGAAATCAGGCACTTCTCATTTCATGGACACAAAAGTATAAACCTACCATTTAATTTACTCCCTGTTTTGTGATTATCTGATTCGGAGCTGCCCCTGGGAGCCTACAGACACAACTAATTGCTGTGCCTTACAGTATATGGGCTGAACCTAATTTTGGAAAAATGTGTGGTGATTAAAACACACACAAGCAAGGATTTTCCAGAAATACATCATCAGTTAATTTAAAAGATGTTGCCGATGTTGCATATCATGGGCAAGGAGTTGGCATACATTCTACTACTGAACTTCTCCATCTCCTTGTCTCATGACTGGTAAAGACTGAAGTTGTATTTCATATGCATCACAATTGTGGATTTACCCCATCAATTACCCCGTCAGTTTCCTAAGCTCTTTACCACCCTGCTCATAGAGTCATGTCACTACAGCACTCCACATTCCTGTCGACAAGTACATTGTAGTTTGGGATACACTACACCATTATGTTTTTGGCCTCATGACCAGCACAGTTCTGTGCCTCCTGCCCTTACACTTAACCAGTGTAATATACAAGTTGATTAAATCAACATCCTTAATTGATGTGTTAAAATTAGTCAATTTTTGCATTCACATATATGAATACAAAATAATCATCTTTGAAATTATATTCTTTATGATTTTATGTCAAAACCCTTTGTTGGAAAAATTTACTGGATTGCAACATCCAAGAAAATAAATGTTCAACATTTGTTGCAGCACAAAAAAAGCAATTTCCCCCAGGATATAAACATTCAAAACAAATTCAGTTTGTACTGTAAGCATATACCCCTCCAAACCCAGAAGGATGCCAAGATACCAGAACATACAAAAGCTTTAGTTATCAAAATACATGTGAAAGGGAAGAATTCCAGAAAAGGAAAACACAAAGGTACAATGCAATGTGTAAAAGTAAAAACCCTGTAGCCTCTTTTGGTTATATTCTTACTCTATCTCATCTCTCAACAATAAACACAAAATGCAAATGACAGGAAGTGGCCGTCAGATTACACCTTAGGGATAATTCAAGGGTAGTGCATGCACTTTCTCTCATCGGACCTTGATATTCCCTACTCTTGCTTCATGCTACCCTTTTCTACTTGGTAACCCTTCGTATACAAGGCAACCCATGGCACCGCATGAAATAAATGGACCACAACAGAGAAAAGTTACTTACCTTGATTGCAGGATGTGTTTTAGTGGTATCATTACTCTTCTCTCCAGGGATACTTCCAGCTGACCTCCCCTCACATTTATAGCGGAAACGCATCCCGCGCTGCTTGGGTTCTTCAATTATCTCCACATAAGGGGCAGCTGTGGTTGTAACAGCAGCAGGTTAAAATCACAAAAACAATTTTTGGCAACAGCAGATGATTGGAATATTTGTTGCCTGGCTTATGTAATCAGGCATTTCTTGAAACATGAAGGTTTGCAATGCTCCAAAGTGACACAAGTTTAGTATAATGTTTGACAATAAGTAGGCCAGATCTGAGTGTGAAAGAAGTACAAGTTAAATAGAAAAGCTGGCCACTCATTTGTGAAAAACAAAAAAAGGAAGACAAGATAAGATTATTACAATCTTGTGTATCTTGTCTGTAGTGAAAGGCATGGCTTGCATTTTTTAAATGGCAGATGAATCCTGACCTATACTCTGAAATGGCATTAAAGCCATCTTGTTCCTGCACCTAAAAACTTGTCAGGTCAAAGTCCCAAGAGAAGCCTCCTATTTTTGCAAAAGTAAACTTTACAGGCAATCAACCACAGACTACGAACATTCTCAAACCCACATTCCTTTACACAGCCAATCTAGACATGCCACCAGCATAACCTTGGAATGTGGAACAAATGGGAAGCCCTGTGATGTAGCGAGAGCATGAAAACTCTACCCACAAACAGACCAGCCATGAGTTCAAACACAGTGAGGTTTTAACAATACCTGCTGAAAAGTGGCATGACCTACAAGCCATGGCACCAGGAGAGTAACACAGGGTAATGTTAAGGCAATTTTTTTTTTTTTGGAATGTTGTTCAGCTGCTTGAAATTCTGCTATTGGAACATCAGAAATATGCTACACAATGTGCATTTACCTGAAAATGTAGGGTGTAACGTTAGGAGTAAGATAAAAGGGTAGAACATTTGTGTTTTGCTTAATGATGGCAAATGGTTCCAGCCAGTGCATCGTTAGTTGATTTCGTTGTTAAGTACGTTGACATATATTAAGGAGGCGAGGGCGTGCCTGAGTGGCTGATGTTATTTTTGCCATAATGCCGTTGGAAATCAAGGCACCTCATCTGTATCACTGCATTCCATGTGCAGTTAGTAGTAAAAACCTACCAGCAGCAGGTAGTGTGCTGATGACATGTCAAGAATACATCTGACCTGATGTAACATAACCTAAGCTAACCTAGCCTAACACTAGCATAATATATGCATCACATAAATGAATTATTGAAATAAAGTAATAATACATTAATAACAATATTAATACTGTAATATGAGTGCTTAAGATCACGTTTCAACACTATTCCATTTCATTTATTGTATCTCTATAGAAGCACCATCGTTACAGCCTGACTTTACTTTTCTTTATGGAGAGTTTGCTGAAACATGCAACTGAAACAGATAACCAGTGCATTTTTTTCGTTTCCTTTAGACATTTACATGATAGTCATGGCAAGTACCTGGGAAAATTAGAAACCTGATTACATACACGACAGCATTTCATCCTCAGAAAATTTCAAATGTTAAATTCCATTGCATTCTCTAGAAAAGAAAAATTCCTAAACTAAGTGACAATGTAGTGAATCAATGGAATGAGAACTGAATGTGCACGGTCAGCAGTTTCTCTTTTTTTTTTGGAGGTTAAATTATCACTCAATAAAATCATCTAGGAACTGGATTGGCAAGCTGTGTTGCACTGAATGGCCTATACCTGTCAAAAAAATTTTTCTTCATCCCATTTAAATGGTTTCCTATTTTCTATATAAAACTCCACATAAACTATACATCCATGAAACTGGCAAAAATATAATAAATAAAAAATAATAAAAAGTAAATACAATAAAACACAAATAATTCTTACCTTGGCTAACAGGCTGGGACCAAAACACTGTAAAAGAAACAAAGAAACAAAGTGAGAACAAGGAATTCAAAGCCAGTATCACTATTCATGTATGATGCTAAATGCTGCTACCAAGACAATAATAGATTACCTCTTTTAACTAATACCTAATTCTTTAAACTTCAATAATTTAAGGAATACAAATCAGGGAAGAAAATGTGTTTTCTGACTGGTACAAAATAACTCAGACGACACTTGAACCCAGAAAGCTGTGCAACAGAATACATATGTGGGGCAATCTCTTGATCAGAGATTCTCTACATTGACACCATGAAACCTTATTCTCTTCCCGATGACAGCACAACATCACATTTCTAATTAGGTCTTTGATATTCCTCCAGGAACCATACGTAGTTCAGTGGGTAAAAATATAAAAGCATAAGCATTGCCTATGCTCACTTACTGAAGATCTGACATTAGTTTCTCTTTCTCTAATTTCTTTAAGGCAGCAAGTTTCACAAACATACTCTCAGGCTAATGCAGAGGAAGCAGAGTGTTCACTTTCACATACAATAGCCACAGGATATAGCTCTGAAAGTCAATTCAAACAGTTTGAAAACCGCTGCTGTGTTTTTCTTTCCTTTTTTCTCTCATCCAAGTTAACACAAATTTACAAGACAGAGTGGACAGCAGACTGCATGTTTGCCTAAATGAAAGACTGCTGCTACAGCACTGACCTGATGCGTCACCCTCAACCCATGGCCAGTGAGATAATGAGCTTACGTGCTGCTCAACTGCACTAGACTCAGTGCTGGGTGGGATGGTCTTTTAGAGGGAACATGTGAATACACACAGCAGAAAAAAGCCAACAATAATTTAATAATTTCAAATCAACAGCTGAAAGTAATTAGAAAACACAATGAAAAGTAATTGCATGCAACAAGACTGAATAATTAAGCATAACTAATAAAAAGCACAATTCACTTTCACTTGCAGAGTGTACTTGACGCTAAAGGCCGGAAGTGACTACTAAAACATGAGAAGTAAAATAATATTCTCAAACATGCATAACCCAAAGTCTTACTCAAAAAGCATCAGATGAAAGGCAAGTACCAGCCCTGGACAAGATGACATTGAGAAGTGTATGCAGTGTCTCCTGCCTATGGTCATTTTACACGTTTGTGATCAGAGACAAAGTACTGTGTCTCTTTGGAGAATCTTTGGGTACTGTTGGTTTGACTTTGTGTTGAATGAGTGGTTGCTCATGGAGTCCCTAATGAGGCACATTACCTGCATTGTGAGTGAGCATCAGTTATGGCACTACGGCCATGTGGAGCGATTCCCTGTGAGTGATTCGGCTCACAGGATCCTCATTGTTGAAAACCCAAGTGGCTGAACCAGACCAAGGGGATGCATGCCCACGTAACACCTGGCTGCAGCAGATAGATGGTCATTATGGGAGGGTAGAACTGGACCGTGTGTCTGCCTGGGTTGGGTCTGGCAATGCGCTGTACCAGTGCATGCTCCCCGACCTGACCTGACCTGTTGCTTACACCTGCTCTTAATGTCAGTGCAGTTAAAGTCAGGTGATTTTTTTCCTTACAGAAGAACATTGACAGAATTTGTTTTTGGGAGGGGAGTGAACTGGCAGAGCAAATGAGGTTGTTGAGGTAGCACAAAGATATCTACTTCCAAATCTATGCCATTTCCATACTAAAA